>NW_024364269.1:0-215 GCF_014805655.1 Passer montanus | reverse complement strand
GGGGATACTCACTGAGAGTTTGGGGACAGGGACACCCCATGCTGGGCACACAAAGTCTGGGGACATCCATTGTGGGCACGGGTACAGGAACACCCATGGCAGGGCACTGGGATGGGCACCCCCACATCTCGAGGGGACAGGGACAGTGACAAAGACAGGGATGTCCCCATTCCAATCCTGTCTCTCCCTACCAAAGGCAGTGCTGTGGGGATGGG
>NW_024364268.1:0-215 GCF_014805655.1 Passer montanus | reverse complement strand
GTGCTGCCAGGGACTATAAATCCAAAGGGCCGATGCCCACAAGGAATGTCCTCTCCAGGAGGCTTCCTCTCGTGCGACGACGTCTCTCGTAGGCGGCAGCGAGCACAGTGCCAGAGGTGGTGGAAGTGGCAGAGAAAGCCCCACGGTGGCGCACCAACTGTAGCTCTCGCACGCTGCGGTCGCTCAGAGCGAACGGACGCCGGCTAGCTGCTCCT
>NW_024364267.1:0-215 GCF_014805655.1 Passer montanus | reverse complement strand
TTCTCCTTTTGGGATTTTCCCTCTGGAATCTTCCATCCCAGATTTTCCCTCTGGAATTCTTCATTTGGGATTTTCCATTCAGAATTCTCCATCCAGGATTTCCTGTCTGGAATTTTCCATCCCAAATTTTTTAGGGGGGATTTTCCACCCAGAATTTTTCATCCGGGAATTCCAGAATTTTCCTTTTGGGATTTTCCATCTGGAATTTTCCATTT
>NW_024364266.1:0-215 GCF_014805655.1 Passer montanus | reverse complement strand
TAATTTAATCATTGATGTTAGCAAAACTACAGTGAGTTTTGGTGGTAGGGTTTTGTTACACTTCAGATTTAGTTTCTGTGGAAGTTGATTAAATAGGTGCTTGTAAATGAGAAGTACGTTGACATTTATTGCTGTAAAAAGTACAGTATTTTTTATACAATATTAAACTCTGTTGGAAAGCTCAGCCTCCAGATGTTTCATTCTTTCTCTTTTCT
>NW_024364265.1:0-215 GCF_014805655.1 Passer montanus | reverse complement strand
TAAACCTCCTTTTCTGCAATTCTGTTTTTTATTATTCTGGACTTAGTGACCCTCTGACCTTTGCTTTTAAAGACAAATGTGTAGCTGTAAACGGTAAAAACACAAAAAGCACCCCTCCAAAATAAATACTTTTGTCTCATCTGGTTTCAGCCTCAAATACAAGCAGGAGACTTCCACAGGAAAAGTCTCCAGAATATAGTTCCTATGGAGATGCA
>NW_024364264.1:0-215 GCF_014805655.1 Passer montanus | reverse complement strand
CTCCTCTGACTCTGTTAATAATAAATTTGACTTACACCTTTACATTTGGGCTTGTTTTGCCCTTAGAGTGCTTTTCACCCAGTCCCTATCTCAACTCATGAGCCCCTCATAATTTTTTTTCCCTTACCTCTGCACAGCTATAGCAGAAGAGGGTGAGCTAAAGACTTTTGGGGTTGAAAGACTTGACACCTGGCATTTGGCCAGTGTCAAATCAC
>NW_024364263.1:0-215 GCF_014805655.1 Passer montanus | reverse complement strand
TAATATTAATTTAGAACTGCTGTGAAAATCGGTAGGAAACATTTTTTAATTGCTTGACTTTTTCCCAGAGAATTGTAGCTCCTACTTTTAAAATGAAACATTGATGTTTACAATTTTAGTGTATCTTCAAGATAAAAATTATGCTTTAACATTATTAATACATCTTATTATGATATTTATACCATGGAAACAAATAGACCCAGGTATGTTTTTAA
>NW_024364262.1:0-215 GCF_014805655.1 Passer montanus | reverse complement strand
GTTTTTCAGGATTTTTAAGAAATTTTTTTGTTTCTTTTTGGTTGGAATTTTTTGGGGATTTTTAGGAATTTTTTTACAATTTTTGGAGGATTTTATTTGGAATTTTAAAAGATTTTTGAGTATTTTTTGTAGAATTTTTAGGGAATTTTGTAGAATTTTTTTAGGAATTTTGGGGGGATTTTTGAAGAATTTTTTAGGGATTTTTTTAGGACTTT
>NW_024364261.1:0-215 GCF_014805655.1 Passer montanus | reverse complement strand
CCTGCAGTTTTAGGTTAATTTATTGTTAATTTTTTATTTATATATTCAGCTTTAGTTTGCTTGTCATTATATATGGCAGTCAGTTTTATAAAGAATCCCCCTTTCAATCAGTATCAAGATCTAAATTTCCCACTAAAGCAATTCAGAGTGTATTTTTTCTGTGTCGGCAAATAACCAAGATGCAGTCCTTCTAACATTAATGTTAGTCAAAATGC
>NW_024364260.1:0-215 GCF_014805655.1 Passer montanus | reverse complement strand
GCTAAGTAGTTGAAGCTTTGTAATTACTTGTAAATAGAAAACCTTGTAGCCATCACAAAATGGTCATGGTGTTATGACAGCCAACAACACAACCACTGAATTAAATCAACTCTCTGTTTCCCAGGCTTCAGCAGCCACATTGATGCAATACCCAGAGATCATTGCTAGAAGTCTAGAAGTTGGACTCCATGTTCATAGAAAGACAGACTTACAAC
>NW_024364259.1:0-3492 GCF_014805655.1 Passer montanus | reverse complement strand
CAGTGACCCCAAACCCCCTCCCAGTATAACCCAGTGCCCCCCAACGCCCTCCCAGCACAAACCAGTCTCACCAGTAGGGGCGGGGGCAGGCGATGCGCTGGGCCGAGGCGCGGCACACCAGCAGGCAGTTGCAGGGGCACCGCACGTACTTCTTCCCGCCAGGGGCCGTCCTGATTGGCTGCCGCCGCGCGGGGGGCGGGGCCTCAGCCGGGACACGCCCCCCCCCCCCCCCCCCCCCCCCCCCCCCCCCGAAAACCAAAAAAAAAAAAAAAAAAAAAGGGGGGGGGAAGAGAGAACTGGGGGGGGGGGGGGGGGGGGGTCACGGGGTCACCCCGGGGTCACCCCGGGGTCACCCCGGGGTCATTTGGGGTCATCCCCGGGGTCACCCCAGGTCACCCCGGGGTCATCCCCCAGATACCAGTCCATACTGGTCCATACTGGATTATATTGGTCCATACTGGTTTATATCGCTTTATATGGGTTTATATTGGTTTGTACTGGTCCATACTGGTTCAAACTGGTCCATACTGGTTTATACTGGTCTCTCCCATCCCAATTATGAGACCTGTACCAGTCCATACCAGTCCATACTGGTCCATACTGGTTTATATCGCTTTATATGGGTTTATGTGGGTCTATGATGACCCAAACTGGTCCGTACTGGTCCATACTGGTTCATACTGGTCTCTCCTGTCCCCCAGCTACGAGGCGTGCGCGGAGGCGGCGCGCTGGCTGCGGGCGCGGCTGGTCCGTACTGGTTTATACTGGTCCATACTGGTTTATATTGCTTTATATGGGTTTATATGGGTTTGTACTGGTCCGTACTGGTTCATACTGGTTCATACTGGTCCATACTGGTTCAAACTGGTCCAAACTGGTCCAAACTGATCTCTCCCATCCCCCTAGATTCCAGTCCATACTGGTCCATACTGGTTTATATCGCTTTGTATGGGTTTATATGGGTTTATATGGGTTTATACTGGTTCATACTGGTCCGTACTGGTCCATACTGGTTCATACTGGTCTCTCCTGTCCCCCAGCTACGAGGCGTGCGCGGAGGCGGCGCGCTGGCTGCGGGCGCGGCTGCGGGAGGCGCCGCGCGTGGCGCTGGTGTGCGGCTCTGGGCTGGGGGCGCTGGCGCAGGAGCTGCGCGACCCCCAGAGCCTGGAGTACCGCGACATCCCGCACTTCCCGCGCAGCACCGGTACTGGGAGCACTGGGAGCACTGGGACAGACTGGGAGGGACCGGGAGGGACCGGGAGCCGCGGTAACCGGGGTTACTGGGGGTACTGGGAGCACTGGGAGCACTGGGACAGACTGGGAGGGACCGGGAGGGACCGGGAGCCGCGGTAACCGGGGTTACTGGGGGTACTGGGAGCACTGGGAGCACTGGGACAGACTGGGAGGGACCGGGAGGGACCGGGAGCCGCGGTAACCGGGGGAGGGACTGGGATAGACTGGGACAAACTGGGAGCACTGGGAGCGGGGTTAGCGGGGTCACTGGGGTCACTGGGAGCACTGGGAGGAAGAGTTCTGGATGGTTCTGGGGAATTTGGGGGATTTTAGGTGATTTTTGGGGCATTTGAGGTGATTTTGGGGGGATTTTAGGTTGTTTTCAGTAGTTTTGGGGCAGTTTGGGGGGAAGTTTTGGGGTGGCTTTGGGTGATTTTGGAGATTTTTGGGAGTTTTGGGGCATTTTGGGGGGATTTCTTGGGATTCGGGGTGGTTTGGGTGGATTTGGGGGAGTTTTGGGGTTCTGAGGAATTTTGGGTGCTTTTGGGGGATTTCACGGGGTGATTTTGGGGCGGTTTGGGGTCATTTCTGCTGGTTTTAGGTGATTTGGGTGTTTTGGGACTGGTTTTGGGGTATTTTGGGTGTTTTGGGTTGATTTTGGGATATTTTGGGTGTTTTGAGGTATTTCGGGTGGTTTTGGGGTGATTTTTGTGTATTTTGGGTGGTTTGGGGCTGATTTGGGGTGATTTGGGGTGTTTTTGGGGTGATTTTGGGTGGCTTTATGGGATTTGTGTGGTTTTGGGCTATTTTTGGGTGGTTTTGGGTTGATTTTGGGGTGATTTCAGGTGCTTTTGGGTTGATTTTGGGTGATTTCAGGTGGTTTTGGGTTGATTTTGGGTGATTTCGGGTGGTTTTGGGCTGATTTTGGGGTGTTTTGGGGTGATTTTTGTGTATTTTGTGTGGTTTTGGGTTGATTTTGGGTGATTTCTGGTGGTTTTGGGTTGATTTTGGGTGATTTCGGGTGGTTTTGGGCTGATTTTGGGTGATTTCAGGTGTTTTTGGGTTGATTTTGGGGTATTTTGGGGCGGTTTTGGGCTGATTTTGGGTGATTTCAGGTGTTTTTGGGGTGATTTTGGGGTATTTTGGGGCGGTTTTGGGCTGATTTTGGGTGGTTTCGGGTGGTTTTGGGGTGATTTTGGGGGTATTTTGGGTGTTTTTGGGCTGATTTGGGGCGTTTCCATCGCCCCCGGGGCTCGCCGTGCCCGGGTGGGCGTGGTGACTGCCGGCCCCGCCCCCAGTGCAGGGCCACGCCGGGCGATTGGTCGTCGGCCGCCTGGGCTCCACCCCCTGCGCCGTCCTGCAGGGGCGCTTCCACCTCTACGAGGGCTACAGCCCCGCCCAGGTGAGGCCACGCCCCCCCACGGCCCCGGGACACGCCCACTGCAGGTGGGACACGCCCACACACTGCTGGGACACGCCCACAAAGAGCTGGGACACGCCCCCTCCCATGCCTGGCCCCCCTTGGCCACGCCCCCCTGGCCACACCCACGAGGCGTTAATGGCTCTGCTGGCCACGCCCCCTGACCCCAAACTGACCAATGAGTGACCGCTGACCCTTGAGTGACCCCTGAGTGACCACTCATTGGTCAGTTTGGGGTCAGTTTGGGGTCAGTGGTCACTCATTGGTCACTCATTGGTCACTCATTGGTCACTCAGTGGTCACTCAGGGTCACTCAGGGTCACTCAGGGTCACTCAGGGGTCACTCATTGGTCACTCAGGGTCACTCAGGGTCACTCAGGGTCACTCAGGGGTCACTCAGGGTCACTCAGGGTCACTCAGGGGTCAGTGGTCACTGATGGTCAGTGGTCACTCACTGGTCACTCACTGACCATTCCAGGTGGTCATTCCCGTGCGGACGCTGGCCCTGCTGGGCGTGCACACGCTGGTGCTGACCAACGCCGCGGGGTCACTCATTGGTCACTCAGTGGTCACTCAGGGTCACTCAGGGTCACTCAGGGGTCAGTGGTCACTCAGTGGTCACTCACTGGCCGTTCCAGGTGGTCATTCCCGTGCGGACGCTGGCCCTGCTGGGCGTGCACACGCTGGTGCTGACCAACGCCGCGGGGTCGCTGCGGCCGGGGCTGACCGCTGGTCACCTGCTGGTCATCCGCGACCACATCGACCTGCCCGGCCTGGCCGGGCGCTCGGCCCTCGTGGGGCCCAATGACGACAGGTGGGCTTTGGGGGGAAACACGGGG